>NW_026260243.1:0-35273 GCF_024291825.1 Alternaria postmessia | reverse complement strand
GTCTCAGTTCGCGATTCTAAAAAATGTCTTGGCAGTCAATCAGGTCAGTTCACTACCTCCAGACTGACAGTTTGAACCGCAAAGATGAACTGACAACTGACTGATTGACTGATAGCAACTCTGGTTTAGCTGTATTCAAGATGGTGGAGTTTTTAGCGAATGCAGCACATATGAAAACAGACTTTGGTATAAAGAGATATGTATACTACATCAACATACCCAATACCACGTGGTCACATCACCGCACCATGGGAATCAATGTATATTTATTTCATATTTTAAATTGTTTTGCCATGTGCTTGTTGTTTCTATAACATATATGAATATGCGCCTTCGAAAAAGCGGATGCTATGAATATGCCGAGAAAATGCGACTGTGAAGTCTGGCAATCTAGATCGCATTAACCATGCGATACTATGCATATTGTGTAACAGTATGCGTGCGATGTGGAAAAGAATGCCTTTTCGTCGCTCCAAAAAAATGCACCAATTGACGGAAAAAAAAAGTGTAGCGGTCAGCGCTTGACCGTCCTATGCTCTCCATTGCGCACAAAACGCCAATAACCCATGCGCCGACCCATGCTAATGCTTGAAAAACTGTCAAGAGCGAATATGTGCGTTGGGAAAGGGAGCAAAAAAAAAGTGAAAAAGTGCTGACTCCCGCTCTCTCCGCTAATACGCGTAAAATCATACCACGGTACGGAAGAAAAAAAAACAGATGAAAGGTACCCGCCTCGGAAATGTCTCGTGGGCGCTCGGAACCAGTGCTGTCCAGTCGAATCCAATCCAGTCCAGTCCTATCCAACCCGAAGGCATTCTTGCTCGATATAAACTTGTAACACGAATTTCCTGTCGTACCCCCACTGTTGCGCGTGCGCGCACACCACTCAGCACTGTCTGTAGCGTCGGCGAGACCCGGCATTGTGGAACTGCCGAGTGGGGTGTGCCTTGGAAAATACCAAAGTTGGCAACGTGAAAGCATGTCCCCAGCTTTTTTGCGCGAAGCGAGTGTAGCGACCGGTAAACAAGTATTCACCGGATGGCGGGTGGGTATCGACCGTTGCGCAACAACGGATGGAAGCATGCGACTGTGACGTTTATCCGCGACGTGTGTCGTGTGTCGTGTCGTGTGTCGAGGTCACGCGTTCCCGATGAACCACCGAAACGTGCGTATCGCCGAGCGAGCTCGCGCGGCCAACCTTCCTGCGACAAACCTGCTCTTTGACTCTCCTGACCTGACGTTGTTCGCAAAGGATGCGGCAGCACGTGCAAAAACCCATGTCAATGTCTCCGCCAAATCCTCCACCCACTCCAACGGTGCAGCCGTGACGTGACCCTATACCAAGACCAGGAATTCTTGCTCGATGGCGCGGAATCGGAGGCTCCACTAGAACCCGGTCCGCTCGCGCACTATACCGCGGCAGGTGATGCGATCCTCGGAGAATCTGAACCCGGGATCGACTTCGCCAATGCGCCCACCAATGACCAAGGATCGAATTTCGTGCATTGCGATGCGCTACGTAGGTGGAGCGTTTCGCGACACGCACATGCATGCAGCTCGTCTCGCTTCGTGTCGTGTCGTGTCGTTGTCGTGTGAACGTATCGAGGGTACCGTACCAAGACCTGCGTGCATGCCCAACCTTGGAAGTTGTTGACGCAACCGAATGCCGCTGCTACGGCCTGATGGGAACTCTCTAACCATGGTGCATTCACACGGCAACAGGAGTCCATCTAAGCGGCACACCGCTTGGGCTGTGAACGGAAGGTGCCTTGCTAGACCCGGGCTTTCTTGGCGGTAACCAAATACGTGCCTTGCCGACGGCCTTTGTGTCGAGCTTGCCCACGCGGCGCATGTTCATTTCGAGCACAATGACACGCAGAAAGTCGCTGTTCTCGCGAGGCTCGCGCTGCCGGACGGTAGGTGCGTCGTTGGAAAGGACTCGTCCTGCTTCGGAAAAGGGATCCGTGGCGCGACTCCGGCGCGACTTTTGCGATCGACCTCGGCGTTCGTAAGTCTGCATTTGGATCATCGGCGCGTGGGGTTCGGCGTCGGCATCGAGAGTGAGAGAGTCGTGGAGGTGCATTGACAACTCAGTCGCTGAGATTGGCGCAGGCTGTGGGTTGAGGTATCGTCGTAGTTCTGGTGACGGTAGACCTTCGACGTGTTTTGGTCGCATCTCGCTTGTGTAGTTGGGTGCCAGCAACGACCGAGTAAGGAAATCATCTGGCGGAACACTGGGAGCTGTGAAGTTGGAAAACGATTTCGCAGCGGACTTGAGCGCTTGAAGTGATGCAGTCAAGTTCGACTTGAATGACCGGAACCGCTCGTTCGAAGACACCGGAGTGACGGGTTCGCTAATGCTTGTCGAGACGATGTCTTCGCATTCATCAGGACCAAAATGTAGCAGCGGGTGGTCCAGTATGCAATCTTCTTTAGGTGGTGATGAGACAACCTTCTCTCGGCGCTCAGGCAGTGACTTCCTGCCAAGCGAATCTGGCGTACTGAGGTTGTCCCAATGTGATGCGAACGACGGGTCCTCGAAATCCAAAGAAGGCGGCATAGTGGATATTGAGTCGCTCGAGATGGATCTTGAGGTCAGGAAAGAGCCCTTCTCGTGCTCCATGCTCAAGACGCTGTTATATTCATCGTCGGATTCGTCCACGCGACCAAGTAGCAGGTCCATGGGCGAGCCGACAAGTGAAGGCGGAGTGTCGGGATCGTCCTGCTTCCACTCCTGTATCAACTCGTCCATGGATATCCTCCTGTCGGTTGTAGTACGTGGTCGTCGGCGGGTGGGCATCTTGGGAATGGCGGTAACGGCTAGCAAGGCTGCAACGGCCGGTGGTAGGGCTTTGGCATCATGGCTCTGCGAGTTGCGTGCAGGTCTGCCTCCATTCTGTCCTCTCATTCTCACAGTCTGTGTCGAAGTTGCTGACTTGAGAGGTGTTCGAGGCGGGATGACGACAGGTTGGGTGGTAGCGGCTTCGATATTCGAGATCGACATATTCTTGTTCATAGATTGCGTGTTGGTTTCCACTGTGACAGGCATGACACTTCTCGGTGAAGGACTGGCTCGCGCTCGCGTGCCCATCTTCTCGGACTTTGATCTTGTACTGCGTGGTGGAGATGACTGGAGGTAAGGAAAGGACCTTGGCGAGTACATCATTATCGTTGGCTTGGGCCCTGAAGGCGTTTCCCCCGTGACTAACAGCTTGGGTCGATCCAGGTACGGCTGGTGCTGGCTAGGCTGGATGTGACGTGCGGCCGTCGGATTTCTTTACGTTATTGCTGGTTGGCGATTGGATGGTGCTGCAAGGGCAACATCAGACTACAGGGTATGCGTGTGCCGAAGATCGCCGACGCACTGTCGCACACGAGATGGAGAAAGAAAAGGAAGTGAGTATGTTTGAGGACGTTGGACAAGTAAGTACAATGGCAGTACCTCGGTGGTGATAGTGGTGATAAGGGAGGGATGACGACGTTGGGGTCTCAGGGTTATCGGGCAGCGATAAGTAAGTAATAAAGGACAGGCGTCGCGTGGGAGTGCACCATGCTCCCTATCAAACCTCGGGACACCAAAGCACAGAGCATCCATCCAGGCACTTTTCTCGGACCAGATTCTGGCGGCTGAGGATAAGACTGCGTGTCCTTCTGCCACCGCCACGCCTACGCTGCGCTGATCACGCTTCACACGAGGCAGGCAGACATTACCAGACATGCCGCCTCTTTCAGCCCCGGTCGGTCCCGCATGCACAGCACTCGACAAAGGTGATCGCCTACGGGCATCCCCTGATTGGCCTTAGCCGCCACCTCCGCCCTCAGCCCTGTCGCCCCACGCCGGCCTGCCTTCTGGAAGGTGGAAGGCGGAAGCTCTCTGAGACAATCCCATCACACGGAGTCGAGTCACCTCATACCACCATCTCCAAGTCATCGTCTTAGTATTCACTTTGACATGCGCATTCCGCACTAACCCCAATACCGTCACCATGACCCTTTGATCTGCCTAGATATCAAACCATGACTGTACGTGGCTTGCATCCCATGCATGCAGAGCGCGATGCGCGGTAAGACCGCGTTGCCTTCCGGTCATGGTTGGCTTGAGTGGGAATCGCTCCGGGCCTGTCAGATGTGCTATCCTTATCTCTTGCCAATATCTCGCTTCAACGCATGTAACTTCTGTCTTGCAGGTTCGCGCCGTCTCGCACGCTAGCACCGCATCGGTCCTGCGGGGTGCATGCCCGCCCATCCTGCTCCAGAGAAAAGATGGTGTCGTGTGGAGTGGAGAGGGAAACTTTATTCCCACTCGAGATACCGGCGCCTTTTGGCAATCGTCATAATACCGCCGACGCGACAGGCTTGCAACTTTCCATGGAGCAGAGGGCACGTGTTCGGTATGGGAATTAGTCCAAATCTAAAGAGTTGAGGCTCCCAACGGCCTTGCATAATAGGGCACAGTCATAGCAACTGCACCTGCTTCATCGAGCCTACGGGATCTCTTGTGCAAAACAGGAAGGAACGGAGTACATTTTGTCGCACGGTTACTCCCCTCGCAAAAGAGGAAGGAACGAAATCTGGTCTGTCGCACCGAAGAAGCTCTTTCTTGGCTCTCGGCATCCTACCCACTGCGTGCGCCTGCATTTGTTTCATGTTCATCATTATTCCTCGAGTCACAGTTACTTACACATGGTTGTTGGAGGTTCTGGATTCTGTTCAATCGTAATAGTACACGTCTCCTCGCCAACACACACACAGAGATCTGCCTTCCACTCATTTCAGGCGGGCCGTATGCACCATCTCTCGCTTCATCCTCGCACAAGAAAAAAATTTGACAACGCAAACAAATTATACAAGGGCAGGGAGCGCATGGCGCGCTATCCCAGATATACGCTTCCGAGGTTGCAATCCTACACCAACCAACGCCAATGATCCGCAACCCTACCGCTGAAAAGGAAGCAAGTGATACGAAGAAAATGCAATAAAGAGGGTGCCACCTGGGCAGGTACATATCCTCGCGTTACCGGAACAGGCGCAGCACCGTCGCCGGTGGCATTGCGGGAGAGGGAGTGACATGCAGCGACATCCCTACGTGGCGAATATCCCCGTCCCGCTTGTGCGTCTGTTTGGTAACGGCTGCGAGGATGAGTCGAAGTGAAAATTTTCAGGGTCCTTTTAACGCCGAATTGAGCCGCCAGAAATGCACACGATTACAAGGAAGAGGTAACTGCAAGGCTGAAGCATGAACGAGCTCAAGGTCAAAGCGGCCGTAGCGGTAATAAGCGTCGTGAATCGCATGAAAACGCATGCAGTCATGTCGACATGAGAGAGAGAAGGGTCCAAGTGGAGTTTGTCGCTACGACGGGAAAGAGTTTCCTCAGTACCTGTCGTCGCCGTCGGTCGTCCAGCCCGCTTCTGAGCCTTCGATAACCCGTACCATGCGACCGTCTTGCTCTGTCAGGAGCTCGCCCGTGTCGACGCTGCGTATGCCGCGGACTTTCTTGCCTTGTATGCGACCGGGGCTAGCTACACCATGGCCTCCGTCGGGTGTGTAGCGCTTCATCTGCCGCCTGTAGGCGTGGAAGTCTACTTCCTCCTCTGGCATCTCATCGGATTGTTCACTAAACGTTTCCCAGTTCTCTGAGCCGGACTGCATGGTCATGCCGGTAGCGGCAGTGCCAGTGGACGAGGTTTGCGATATTTGTCTACTGCTGGCGGAGGATAGTGATGGCGGTGCATATGTAGGTGTGTAGGCTCCGCGCATGGTACGGCCCAAGTACGATCGGTCATCGTAGGGGTCTTCTGGTGCCACTTGGCGCACGATGCTCTCGCTGCGCTCTCCACGGTTGAACTCGAAACGGTTCATTGGTGTCTCCACGGGTGAGGGCTCTGGCGGTACGAACAGATCCTTCATGCGTGGAGGAGGAGCCATGGGTGGCGCCATCTTCCGCATTGTTGCAGAGTCTTCCCGTGACAGCTGTGGCCGTTTCTCTGGTGACATCCTGCCGTTCATTGTGCCATTCATGCCAGTACGAGAAGGAATCTTGGAAGGACTCTTTTGCGCAGATGCCGCCGACACCGAAGCACCAAATTGCGATGGACCGACAGACTGAGCAAAGTTGTTACGCGACATGCTTGCAGCGGATACGCTTTGCCCGAAGTTTGACACAGGAGTTTTCGATCGGCTTGGCGGTGCACCACCACGAACTGTTCCGGCACGACTAGGTGCTTGTGAGGACCTCCCAACAGTTGCGGGTTTGGTAGGCATGCCGCTGTTGGAGGGTGTCTTTGCGCGAGGTGGTGGGGCTGCTTTTTGTGCAGCAGCGTAGAGTTCGTCGAGGTATCGTTGGCCGTGGACCAGGAAAGGGCGTCCGTATTCGTCTTCCCAGCTTTCAAGTGTGACTCTCAAGTCCTGTGATATGTTAGCCTAGTTCTCGTTGCTCATCCATGTAATCTTACAGTTTCAATCTTGGGCAGCTCCTTTGCGATGCGCTTTCGCATCTTCTCCTCGCGCAGGAGCTTGCCTGGGTCGCGCCTCTCGCCCTTGTTTCCACGCGCCATTAGACGGGTCGCATCCTGACTGGATTGCTGGAGCTCATCGCGCTCCTGGATCAGCTCGCGATGGCGGTCAATCTTCTGTAGTATTGGCAGTCGCTGCTCCTTGAGCGCTTCAAGACGTGCGATTTCAGATTCGTGTGCGGCGAGCAGGGCGTCACTACATACATCGGAGAAGGCAGGCGTGAAGTCAAGCATCTCTTCTTCTGAGAAGTAGAGCGCATCCCAGAGTTCTTGGAGCTGGACACGCGCCTCCTCCACAAACAAGTGTAGGTTCTGGCGCTTCAACTCATTCAGCCTGGCTAGCTCGTCCTCGTACTCGTTGATGGTGCGCAGGCCGCATCCGCGGTTGCTAGTGAGGAACTGCTTGCGCTCGCGCTCTTCAACACCCAGGCGATCCCAGAGTTCCTCAATGGTTGTACGCAGCTGCCCCAATCGTCGTTCGCGACCGCGCTTTTCCTCGATGAGTCGCTCCTTCTTCTCCTTAAGTTGCGCGAGATCGTCCTTGTGTAGGCCAAGTTGTTCAGGCGCGTCGCGATGACACTGTACGATTGCGCTGTCAGTTTGCGCTTGTGGCGTGCCGAGTTCAGCCCACAGCTGGATAATCTCCTGGCAGATGGTCTTGACTGTGTCTATGCGCCTGGTGTATTCCTCGTATACGCGCGTGAACTCGTTGTCTAGCTTAGAGACGTAGGAGGGCGAGATATCGAAGGAGGGCGAAACGGTAGCGTTGGGCGCGGTGGGCGGGAGTTTGATCTTGATGAAAGAGGGTTCTAGATGCGACGCATACGATTCGAGGGCTTCGGCGAGTTTCCTGACTTGCTCAAAGCGCTCCTTGTGCACCTTGCTGACTGAGCTGTATCGCTCCTTCAGGTCCTTGAGGCAGCGCGTCAGGGGGAAGGTGATGGCCTTGTCGTCGTGCTCCTCGTAGTTGGGGTTGGGCTTGTTGTCCTCCAGCGACGCCTCCATCTGCCTGATGGTCTTGAGCAGGCGATGCGCCTCTTCAGTCATCTCATGCTTCTCGTTGGTGACTTGTCGCAATTGGCTGTGGAGCGTCTCGGACAGGGCCGAGAACAACTATACAGAGTCAGCCATGGCGCGCATATACGAGATCCGACAGCGACTCACCTCTGCTTCGCGCGAATCGCGCTCATGGCTGGGGACACCAATATCATCGAACAAGCCGTGCAGCTGGCCGATGATGGTCGTGACCTGCTGGGCGAGGTAGCTCGTGTCCATGGTGGCTGCGTCCCGCCGGCGAGATGCGATGCTCAAACGCGCATGCAATGTATCCGCTTCCAGTGGGGCGTGTAAACTTTACTCGAGGTCTCAGATGCGGTGTGATAGTGACGTGGTAGTGGATAGGCGAGAGTAGTGGTGGGGAAGCGGCCAGCAGAGCAAGAGGAGAAGGGCGTGTAAACGAGGGTAATGGCTTGAAACAGCGCGCACTCTACTTGTATGCCAGAGGCAATGCAGTAAGCAATTCTTCGCAATGTGTATACACAAGACGAAAGTGATGCAATTGCTGGGGATGGGGCGCAGATCAGAGTGCAAGCGGGTGGTCATAGTGGTTTGCGCGACACTATTTTGGAACAGTGCGCCAAGCACGCCGTTGGCACGGCGACGTCCCGGGCGCGTCTGTATAGCGCGCCATCACGAGAACGCCTCGTTTCACACGATCGCCCTCCGCCACTCAGAGCCGCGGGGTAGGCGGCGACATGGCTCGAGGACATGGATCATACTGGCTTCTTGCATGTCAACATCCTCCATGTCTGCCACTACTTGCTGATTGTCCCCAGCTGATTGTACCCGTGCTATACGCTGACTAGACTACGCCTCTACTCGATGCCTCGTGCCTCGTGCCTGGTTGCCTGGTCGCCTCATCGCTTTTTAGACTTTGTCAAAAAGACCGTCACCTTGAACAAACATGTCCAGTGCACTGCGGGCTCCTCTCCGGCTTACTCCATCCAATATCACATCCGAATCCATCGTCAAGTATTCTGGTAGTGGGCCGAGCATTTCCCTGTTTGTTATCCGCTCCATGGCCCGGACCCAGAAAAGCATCCTGCATTAAGCTCAGCTTTGCCGGGAAGCGGCAGATGAGATTTCTTTTCCATAGCCGTTGCTGTGTCGACCTACTATAGGCGCGTGCAACCTAACGTAATCCGTGTACTCTACAGGCTTTTTGTACCGGTTTTTCTACATGGCTGCCAGCCGTCCAAGAAGCAAACATCTCGTGTTCACGGAGTCTGTTCCGTGCCGGCATACATGGTACCACGGTACTTTCACGTCAACGATCCAGAGATTCTGAACCTTCTGTGGACGTAAACATTGTTGATCTTCCATCGCAGAATCTACCTGCAGGGTGTAGTACTTCTTATCGCCATACATGTGGGTCGACTCCACGGTAGCGACATGCCCTGGGTGAACATTCTACCCTGTAGTCTACAACGGCACTAACGTAGTCGTCAGCATTAGCTTCAGAAGTCTGGTATTACGAACAATTCGACCAATGCGATTCATACATATTCGTCCAACTACTACGACTTACTCCGAACATCTAAACGTAGCCGTCCACCTCCCACCCCTGACATCCATCACCACTACACTTCCCTGCCCTTGCATCGTCTCTACAACAACATCCCCACTCAACCCGGCACTACCACTCATAACAACCCGTCCAGCACAATCAAGCACCGGCACATGCACCTCTCCCATTGTCCCCTGCGGCGCCTCAAACTCCAGCATCACAGTGTTATTCCCCCAAACCTGCGTCCTTGCGCCAAAGAAGCCCAAATTCGTGCTGAATCCTGCATCCGCAAATTTGAGATCACCCAGCGAAGGTGCAACACGCCACGTCGCTCCACCAGCTGTTAGCAATTGCACGCCAGCGACGTATTGTGTTAGGCTGGAAGTAGGACCTGTTGCCCATCCATGCGCGTGGCTGATTCGCGCGTCGTTGACGTAGGGCGCATAGTGTAGTTCTCCAGTCGTACTATATCCCTCGATAAAGGTAGAATTCGTCATACGCGGATCGTCGAGCATGAAACCCCATTGAAGACGCATTAATGCTAGTGCAGCTGTGGTGTTTTGCGCGAGGAAGTGGGATTGCAGTTCAAATCCTGAAATGAAGGGTGAAATGGCATCTGCGGCTTCTGGAGCAGGTGCACCGTAGGGTGTCCATCGGGCGACTAGGTTGGAGGAGATTTGCTCAGTTTGTGTGCTGTTTAGAGTGAGGTTTGCGACTACGGCCCAGGCGTTTCCGTCTTGTGGCATGAGAGTTGTGGTTTCATTGTCGCGGTACATGCCTTCTTCTGGCACCCACAAGAGCTCGTTGGCGGCTGTCTTGATGCGGTCTGCCGTCTCCTGCCACGAGGTGATATTCGCGGTGTCATTGAGAGCAGAGGCTAGGTAGATGCCTTGGTTGATGGTGTAGTAGAGGATGGCGTTTGCTTCGATGTTATGACCGCCCATACCGAAGCGAAGCCAGTCGTTAGGTGCGGTGACGTTCATCAGGCCGGTGTCGTCAATGTTCGCGAGCGAGAAAGACAGGGCGAATTTGTACTTGTCCCACAGGGATTTCAGGTATTCGACGTCTCCCTAGTGGCTTGATTAGCAAACGCTGGAGCTTGTAACCCAAGGCATCACGCTTGTTCCTAGTTTCTCCCTACGAACAGGACCCAAACAAGGAAAGGGCAGCCATAGTACTCACAGTATAAAGGTAGTGATCAGCGACACCAATTAGGGTGTACAGATGATAAGTGAAGGATATAGCTTGAGGAGGAAATGGCCGTCCAGCATACGGAAGCAGACCATTCGTCTCATTCTGAACAGCAAACAGCGAGTCCAATGCGTTCTCAATGGAGATGACATCGTTGGTGGATACGACAACACCGGGAACGGCTATAGCCATATCTGTAATTTCGTCAGCATCCACGCGGTCGCTATTGGGGAATCAACATACCACCAGCCCACACAAGTCTATCCCTCTTCGCGCCATCAACTAGCGCACTCTTACCAGCCGTAATGGTGTAGTTGTTATACCACGTTACATTAACCGGCGTCTGATCGTCGTCCTTCGAGTACCCCTCTTCACCGATATGCACCAACGCATCGCCAGTATCCGGTTCGATAGTGCAAATCTGGTTCGTGTAGGCACCAGCATACCACACACGGTTCAGCAAGTCGTCGTCGCAGTGGAAATATCCAGTATAATTCCCCAACGCATCGTCCTCCCAGTGAGGCATGGCCGTGTAATGTACTTCGGCTCCCGTCACCTCCAAACTCCCCGTGCCATTATGGACCAACGTCATGTACCTGAAAGCGCCTCTGCCCTTCTCCTTGGGCGCCGTGTAGCGTCCTGTGCCATTGACGTGGAACCAGAGTGTCTCGTCTTTTCCTGCATCGGCGGTCGCGTCGCTGCTTCTGTTGCTGATCCACAATGAGGACTCGGAGAAGGTGACGCCAATGTACTCTGAAGTCGAGTTTACGGACCCGATTGTCACGGTGACGAGACCTGCAATGTTGATACCAAAGTCGTACGCTGTTGCTGCTTCGCCTGTGAAAACTGAACTTCCATTTGCGCTGCTCGTAGTCAGGCTCTCGGGATTGGTGACGGAGCCGTTTGAGCTGTGGACGGAGACGGGCTGCAGGGTTCGTGATTTAGGTGCGAGGATGTATTGAGAGTAGGGCGTTGATGCGAGGGCAGCTGGTACGGCAGCTGTCAAGCTGACCAAGGTAGTAGTAGATACCTTCATCTTGTAGCAATATCCGGTAAACCTTGAATCCACAAAACGCGAATCCTACAAAACGTTGAACAAGCACTTATCCTTGAGGCTTATGTACCTTGACTGCCGCAGCTTCCCGGTCATCGCAAGCCATGGCCATTTCGCCCTTCGATTACCATGGCTACTTGCCGACTTGAAGATCTCAACTTTTTTCTCGGTTTCTTCGGAAGAGTACATACCGAGATGACGACGTCAAGAGACAAATCTCATCGTTGGCTGCGGAGACGACCCCGGTAGTATCCTTGCCCAGCCCTAGTAAACGCGGGGAAGCGAGTCTTTTTTGCCAGCGGATCTTGCTGCACATGGCTGACGCTAATGTACAATTGCCCGAAGTAGTCGCGGTACATGCTGAACCCTCGCCTCCACGTCCCGACGTCTTGGAAGCTCGGGGTCAGAAATGAGTAGGCTAGGGGGAATGCTATCACGAGTAGATCGTCTAGATCTTTGATTCCACTTCGTATCTCGTATAAGTGAGTTATACCCTGTTGCCAAGCGAATAGACATCACGTCAACTTCGTGCTGACAACTACACAAGCCTCGCCATCGCGCCTAAACTTCGGCTTGTTATTGTTAGCTGCATAACGCCAAGATGTCTTTACAGCCATACAGTCAAGAAGATGCTGTGACTACCCCGAAAGTATGATGGCACAAAGAGGGTCAAAATGCAGCAAGGCACTGCAATCTTCACGTCCTGACACAGTGATGATCATCTTACACAAAATTTAGTTGTATATCTCAAAAAAAAACCCATAACCATACATAACTCCAGCCCTCGACGAAACCAAACATTTACACACTTGGTAGTGCTCTGGTGGCGTCGAGCCTGCCGCAGCAGAATCAATACAACTTCCCGCCTACCTCTTCCCTTGCGGCAACATACCCACCAACCTCTCCACCTCGACCGCCGCACTCCCCCCAGCCTTATCCCTAATCTCACACAGCAACTCCCTATCCTTGGCCTTGAACGCCTCCTCCCCTGCCTTGACCATAAGCCCACACTTGATCCACATCTCCACCCTCTCCTGCACACTCAACCCCGTACACTTTGGAATAAACACACTCGCCACCCTCGTATTCCCCGCCCCAAGAATCTCGCTGAAAAACGGCTCCCACCCAATCGGGCTTTTCTTCTGCTTTGCAAATTCTTCGAGCTCGTTCCAGTGCCGGGCTGCGACGAGGGCGCGGAGACGGATGTATGTGTAGGTCTTGTCGTTGATTTTGAACTCGGAGACGACTTTTGAGGCGCGCTTGTAGTGGCCTTGGCGGACAAGTTGGAATATCGTTTCGTTTGCCGAAAGCCCAATGTAGGTCTGACCTGGTAACGGACCTGGCGATGCTGGGTCTCGTGGGCCGTTGAGATCGGTTTCGAATTGTGTTTGGAGGCGGAGTAGTTTGGCGGCATCGTCGATGGCTTGGCGTTGGAAGACGGCTGTACTATCGCGAGAGTCTTGGAGGTATTTCGATGCTAGCTTCAGTTTGTCTTGCTGGGCGGTATGGCTTTCCTGTACGATGGCCTCGGATAGGAGGAGGTTTGAGCCGTCTAGTCTTCTGTCGTCTTGGTAATAGAGATCCTTTAGTAGCTCGCGGTCCTGGTCCCAAGCTGATGACTCTACTAGTGCTGTAGCAACAGGTCGGCTATTGATGACGCGGAAAAAGGACGCAAGAGGTAGTTTCTTGCGCAGATGCAAGAGAACGTGATAGATGAGATCAGTGTCGCCTGACTCGATAGCCTTGTCAAGCGCAATGTTGTCCTCCTTCATGTTGAGTAGCAGTGGTACCTGCTTGCCAGCTCTAGGCTCGTAGTTGAGTAGTTCTGTAGCCAGTGGTATGCGACCTTCGACATACGCTGCTCGTGCGATTTCTTCGAATGAGACACCCGGTTTACCGTGTAGTTTCTTGACTATGAGACTGCAGATCTCTTCTTCTGGACCCGTTGAGACGCGAACCTTCTGCTGCGCCCAGTGTCCATGAATCTGGTTTGCTGGGAGATGCAGGTATTCAGCTATGCGCAATGCGAGAAGATATTCGCTGCGGTTTGTGAGACGTTCGACAAGCTTCTCGGGCGTCATACGTCGATACTGGTCATAACTAAGTGGTAGTCCAACTTCATAAAAGCGTACCGCGTTCAGAACTCGTAGTGTGTCGCACGTGTCGACAAAATCATCAGACGAATATAAGTCCAGCACTGACTTTCCGTACGAAGCCGCTTTCAGTAGCGACTTCTGCCAGTGAATGTTATATTCATGCGCTGCAGCCTTGATGCATGTGTCGACGGCTTCACCTAGACTCGGCCGTATCAACTGTATGAGGTCGTCGGCTTTGGGGCTCTTTTGTTCGAGTAATGAAGATGCCTCTAGCAGATTTGCAGCAGGCGAGTCTGAGCCTAATCTGAAGACATCCACCGCCTCATCCGGTACCTTTTGTATGAACTCGCAGACTTCGTTTGTGAGGAGCCGTATGCCGTCTACGTCTGGTAAGAGATGTACCCAGGTATCGTAGTAGAACTTGGTGGCTGCACTCCTGGGTCCAATCAGATGTACCTCGTCTTCCCATGCTAGCGCCACAGCATTTGAGCCACACCATTCCATGTCTTTTGGCACCGTCTTGATCTTGCTGTCGTACTCACTGAGCTTCTCATTCCAGTCACCGCTAACTACCCACACCTTTCCGTCTTCTGTGTAGAAGGCGAGAAATTCCGCGCGGGGGCTGACGGCAATATGCCTGAAAGGGCCGGCATCAAAGTTGCGGTCTTCAGCCTCAGTCGCATCAACCACATACAGTGTCGACCCTATTGCCAGTATGATTTCCACGGACCGCGAGAGCGAGTAGGCGGGTGGTATGATGCTCCATGATATGACAGGTTCGGTGGGAGGTATGGCGAGGAGCTTGGGGCGTGGTTCGGCGTACGAGGTGACGGATATGAGGTGGTTGTTCGCGAGGAGCGCAACGAAGCCGGTGCTGTAGAATTTGCAGGACACGACGCCGACTCCATCTGCGCCGTGGCCGAGAGTGAAGGGTACAAAGTCGCCTTGGAGGTCATAGTAACAGCGCACGGTGCCGTCTGATGTGATGACGAGCAGCTTCTCGTCCTCGGACCATCCCAGGCCCTTGATGGTGCCTTTGTCCCACTGTTTGCCTGTCAGCGTCTGATGCTATAGTCTCCCCGAATGCATGTAGAGGCCCTGTACATTGATAGTGCGAATCAGCTTGCCCGCGCAGCTGTAAATGTCGATGCTCGATTTGGACGCGCCGGGCCCACGGTAGGCGTGCAGCTTCTCCTCATCGCGGTAGACGGCTGCTCGAATCAGTCATCTTGTCCACATGTTTGCGCAATCGTCGGCAGACGGTGGGACGTACTTACCTACAGCACCGCTGTACGGCGCCCCCACCACATTGTAGTTCTCGAGCTCGAGGTCTTGGTCAAAGACAGCCTGGTAAAGCTGCACTTTCCTGTAGAACTTGTCGCCGACCTTCTCCCAGTTGGCTGTTGGCTTGGACATGGTTGGTCGCGACTATCGGGGTATCATGGCGCGAACTTGTCGGAGGCTTGGTGTGCCTGCATGGAGCTCTTGGTTGAGGTCATAGCTTGCGCCCACCGAGGCTGTCACATTACATCAACTCCACACATGAAATGCAGCACAGTTGATTACCACCTATGGATATCTCTCGTTATTCTTGCCGGCTATATACTAGTATACTATCCTACTGCATTTGAACCTAATCAAAACCCAACGCCGTCGCTCATGCATTCGTAACCAATTTCTGCGCCTTTACCCTAGAAGCTCAATTTCTTCAATGTCCTCCAATGAGCTCAGCAAGTGTTTCACGAAGACCAAAGCGATCGTTGTCGCTGCCAACCTTCTTGCGGAACATGGCCAGATCCTGAAGGAACGCTTCCGCCTCGTTGTGTAACTCCTGCGCCAATTCGTCGTGGTCACCCTCGTCGTAGCCAGAATCCGAGTCACCATCGCTAGCCTCATCATCAGAGACTGCCTTCTCTTCACCGTCCCCTTCGCCCAACCATTCCTCCTTGTCGAAGTCTGGAGTACCAAGCTCTCGCGGAGGGGGGAGGACGATAGGGTTCTTGAGCTCTCCTAGAGCAAGCTGGAGATGGCGGCGCAATGAATCAATCTCTGCGCGTAGGGCTACGTTGAGTGGACGGAGTTCTTCGACTTCGCACGTGAGGGCCTTGATCTTTGCAGCGGAAGTATGACGGTTCTCCTCCATGAGACGCTGCATGAGTGCCACCTGCCTCTGGTACTCGTCCAGCTCTGTGGCTTCTTCCCTCTTACGCTGGCTGGCTGCATTGACACAAACTTGTAGACTGCGGATTTGTTCTGACATCTCTGCAATCTGGGCGTCTCGCTGAGCAGCCGACATGCAGTCCTGGTTGACCAAGGCACGTGTGCGGATGCGCTTTGCTTGGTCGGCATAACGGAGCGTACTAAGAGTCTCGTCATAGTCGGCTGGGGCAATGCAGGCAACCATGGCTGTCTTACTGTTACCACCCAGAGAGTCTTTCAACAGCCAGGTCAAGACTGAATCACGGTATGGCACAACCTCCCGTGGCCGTCTTCCCTTGGCACCATGTCTTCGCGGGTCTGCCAGAGCAGCGATGACGCGACCAAGTGTAGTGAGCGACTTGTTGATCTGCGCTCCCTCCTTCAGACGCGCTCCTGTGGCTTCTGTCGACTTGGCTCGTTCGGAACCAGCGAGATCGACAAGGCGCATACGTGCTGTACGTTCGATGGTCTCATCAGAGAGCAGTGAGTGGGTGATCTGCTTGAGGCGGATCGTGAAGACGGCGTGGGATCGTGATGATGTGTCGTTCATCTTGGTAGAAGCAACCGTTCGGCTCTTTACTCATAGTTAGCATTCGGTCAAAAGAGCACGAGAGGAGGAACCTACCGTGTCGCCAATCTTCATCAAGCGCGCAACATCGACATAGCTCTTGACTTCAGCCTCGGTCAGACCCTGGACATAGACACCATCCTTTTGGCTCTCGCGAATCTTGAGATAGATGGGTGGATTCGTCTTTGGAGCGAGAAGATCGCGCACGTGCTCGTTGTAGACTTCGAAGTAGGAGACCTGGACGTGGTAGTTTGTGTTGGGCGACGGTTCATGCGCGATTCGGTCGAACAGCTCCTCGCAGGTTCGTGGAATCAGGCCTGGATTGTCTGGTGTGCCCATCATGGTGTAACTCTTGCCGGACCCTGTCTGGCCGTATGCGAATATACATGTGTGGTATCCGGAGAAGTTGTGGTCGAGGAACTCCTCGCCGAAAGAGCGATAGACGTCTTCTTGGTGGGCATAATGCGGGTCGCTCTCGTCGTGAGACCAGTACGAGCGGTCGAATGTGAATTCCTTGTCGTCAAGGACGCGGCGTCCGTTGTTCTGGCCCTCTTCGGGCGCATAGAGAGTCGTCTTTTGCGTCGCTGGGTCCATGCGGATCAAACATTGTGTGCCCTTCTCCTTCTCTGGCTTTCATCAGCGTCTGGGTGCATCAACTGAGCATTGGCAACCCTACCTCTCGGCACAAAGGCTCTGCATCGCACCACGACCTTGACATTTCCGGGATCGTCGTTCATGGGTGCGGGTGTATGTGGGAGAAACGAGGCTTCCGAGGCACGCATTGAAGGCGCCGAGGCGGTTGTGTGTAGAGGATACATTCTGCAGTCCAATATATGGTCTAATATGAGGTAGCAAGAATCCCAGAGCTGTTGCGACCGGTGTATGTATACAAGGTGCATAGGCGGTGTTGGCATGTGCTGCACGGATCGCTCTGCCCATGACTCGCGGCCAATGTTTGGCCTCTGTCAACACCCCGTTGCCGTGTGCGATCGATACCACGTCACTGCCAAGCTCCCCACACACGCGCGCGCGCCATCACAGCGCGACGTGACGGGACCAAAGGGCTGCAATTGACGAGACCTCATACCGCAGTGCGCGTGTGCTTCCGGCGTGTACCCACAGTCTCTCTCGTCTTCTCTCCACCTACACAGGGACTGGGCCGCCAGGGCAAAAGCAAGATTCCGGTCAACTGCTGCATAAGGCGTCAATATACGGTGAAGCCCTCTGCCCTTCATGTCCGCGCGCAGCGTCCGTCTGCCTTTCCCGGAGTTTTCGCATGTCTCGTCGTCTGTTCCATGTGTTGTTGGGATCGTGTTGTCAAGAATGTTGCTCCGGCCAGTTGCGCATGGCCGTCCCTAGGTAGCGACTAAATTTTCCATCTGAAGCGGGCGCAAAATGTGACTGGTGTCGACCCTACAACGTGAACTCTAACAATGCATTTAGCAACACCACACCCGTCCCGAACCGCACCAGCAAAGCTTTGCTCATTTCCATAAAGTTCAAGCCTATCAGGCCTATCAGCCATGGCTACGGCTGCGGTGCTCAGTCTCTTGGACGAGCAAACCAGGAAAACAGCGTTTGAAGGCAGTCTGGCCAAATTAAAAGCCGCGCCCGGTGTCGACATCAATGCACTCGATATCTGCGTGCGACTGCTGCCCTCCGAAAGCGCTGATCAAGAAGGGGGCGACACTTCGCAGCATGGAGAACTATGGGATACCGTCTTAGACTGTCTAGTCGACGAACAGGCATCCCAGAATCTATACGAGATTGCTGAGATATGCCATAGCCACGGATCATTTGCCGCTTCGCTCCTCAGCTCCAAGCTCAACCACAGACTTTCTACTCTGGTTGAAGATCTCTCATCTAGCGAACCGCATCCGGATAGTCTCCATTGTGCGAAGGCTTACCTTGAATTTCTCAAGTGCTCCTTCTGGATACCAGCCGCGTATGCACACATGGTCGACCCTTGGACTCTCCCTCTTCTTTCAAATTTCATCGGCATCGACAGGCTCGATGACACAGCGCATGATACGTTATCCGCTTTCTTTTCGCTGCTAAAGAGCAAGAAGGATGACTCGCTCGCCCATCTCGACGACATTGTGGATCAGTCAATATGGGACCGACTTAACGCTCTCGACATGGCATGTTTCGCCGCTCGCTCTAGCAAGATCTATCGGACTTGGTTCCAATGGATCTCCCTTGCCGTTTCTGGTGGCATCAAGTTGGACTGCGTAAGCGACGAGGAGTACTGGAGAAAGCTTAGATTGGGTCTTGTAAAGGGACATGCTGACCAGCGCAAGTACTGTCTTGGAATCATTCGACAATCTTTCCTCGCTACATCTAGTCCCATCGATACACCAACGATGCGATACGATGCTAGCAAAGAAGACCGTGAGCAGTACGATCTGTACTCGACACTGTTTGAGACGATCGTGCTACATCGGTATTCTGGACAAGTCGAGGATTGCTTGAAATCCATGACAAACCTTCTTGGATCTTCTTCGGCAACAGGTGTTTCCAGGGTCACTCCTGCAATGGCAACAACGCTGCTCACTGCAGCTTTGAATCCACTGATTCAAGAGAGCGTCAGAAAGATGATTGGTGGTTGGTACATGGATTTTGTCATCAAGGTAAGTAACATTTCTCATCTTCTCGGTGGTTGATACCACTCGGCAAAGCTGTGTCGGCTGTACAACAACATATCGACTATGCACGGAGTACAGTCAAAATAAGGTGTCCCTGCTGTTGTACAGTTTGATTCGTGCTGATCTTCGCTCCACAGCGCCGTGGTGACTTGAACGGTCATATCAACTTTCTATTCGATGGATTTCTGCCTTGGGCAATGGATGGGGGCCTCTTCACGTCAACGCTTACTACCACACGATCATCGACAGAGTGCGCTCACGGAGAGAGGCTCGCCGCTGTCATTTCCCACTTCGTATCCGACACAGAAGATAGCCCATCCTTCGTCCCTTCAGTCAACTACAACGTTACCGAGGCTGGCATCGACAACCGTAATGGTCGGGCAATTGTCCTCGGCGTTGTTCGCTATATCTTCAATGCTGGTGGTAAGATGTTCCAACCGGCAATATTGTACTTGCTACATGGTCTCATTGAAGGCCTAAAGGTGAGGTGCGAACGAAGGACTTCACACTACAAGCTGGAAATCTCAGAGATCACAGAGATATTAAATCTGTCGCGACTGCCTGGCATGCCTGAGGTAGCAAGTGACTTGCACAGTATCCACTGCCGAAAGCTCTGCCTCCTTCTTGACCCTGATCTAGATTCGACGGATATACCCACCAATGAAAGTTTACGCGCCAAGTGCCAGAAGCTAGAAAACCCAGTAGATCAGTCTACATTACCAGCATCTATCACCGAAAATAATGGCGGTATACCCACTTTTGAGTCTTTCTTGAGCGATCTCCACGACTCGAAACATAGCTGCATACAAGGTCCAGCCTTTGCACCAGCTTGCAAGGCCATGATTGAGCTGCTTGACCGGACGGACGTAACCAACGTCGACCCTAACGATCTACATACTATATTAGCAGCACTTTGGGAAGAGGCGGAAATCCGCGACTTCATCCGACCATTCGCTGTACATCTACCACCGTTGCTATTTCACCCGACATGTATCAATGTTTGTGCCAGGAATAGTCAAGAAGACGGCGGCTTGGAGTCAGACCTCACTTCACTCCTCTCTAAAGCCATGCTGCGTCTCACGAAGCTTTCCAAGGGAAGGTCATACGTTCTAGCAGTGCTGGCTCAAACACTGCGCAAAGCTGCGTTCACAAATCCGTCCATCATATCCATACTTCCCTTTGAAGACTACATTCTTGACTTTGTCAACGACCCGGCATCGATCAGACCGGAGTTTTTGTTCGAAGTGGCCGCTGCCGACAAACTTCAACGATACTTACCGCATCGAACGTATGCCTCGTATTATGGTATGCGAGAATGGCACGCATACGCGGCTGTTATAGACCTTCTGCGAAGTTTCCCAAAAGAGCAAACAAGTACTGCCCGAAGGATATTCGATCAGCTACTACAGCCTTGGAAGGATCAGAAACCACCAGTCGCTGTCAAGAGCCCATGGAAGAGGACATTCCAGCTACAGTCGATGCTGTTGATGAGCCACTACTGTGTGATGGAATCCGACGTAGACGCTTATCTCGACGGTTTTACACACGCCTTGACGCTAGAATCATGGCCAAGGTACCGCTACCTGCTCGAATGGACCATCGCACGCATCTACCGTCAATTCCCAGGCAAGTCTCTTCGAATTGTCAAAGAGCTTGGAGACCTGGAAGAGTACAGCCCTATTCATATCGCCAGTCTAATCAAACTGGGTCTCCTCGTTGCTCCATACGAGTCACAGGACTTTGCTGTTAAGCTCATTACTGAACTGAATGCGTACTCCGCTAGCCCCAAGGTCCAGATTCGTCACGAAGCGAATTTTGCTTTCCCCTTGGTTTTCGAATTAGCCATCACCAAGGGCTGGAAAGACGTTGTCGAGAATACTGCATTCGCGGGGATGAATGCTTTCATCCGGCGACTGGACAAGTTTAATGCTTCTCCATGGACAATAAGAACACTGAAGGTCGACATTGAACAAGACTTTACCCTTGCAGGTATCTTCCAGGGACGGTACTTGTCGATCGAGACACCGGAACCGGAGGTCGTCACGCGCGAAGACTTCGAGGTGCTTGAGCATGAGCATCAGTCAAGCCATGCGAACCGACCTTCGGTACACATACAACTCGGACAACAGACCAGAACTAGCTTCGATATCGTCGCACCACCAGCAGTAACCCTGGCTGCCTCCGAACCTGAACCAAGCGGCCAAATAACCCTCCAAACCAAAGCTGGTATCGATCTCGACAACCTCCACCCACCTAGCGGGCCACCTGCCGCCCAAAACCAACGTCCTGCATCTGTCATGCTCATAGCGTCCTTGATAGACAATCCTACCAATCTTGGTGGTCTGTCCCGTATCTCAGAGTCGTTTGGCCTCGAGAGTCTCTACATTGACGACCTCAAGAAAGTCGCGCACAAGGACTTCAAAGCTACTAGTGTGCGCTCGGAGAAGCATTTGTCTATCAAGGAGTTGAAAGAGGTTGGGGTACCGGCGTTCCTGCTAGATGCAAAGAGTAAGGGGTATGAGGTTGTTGGTATTGAACAGACGGATCGAAGTGGGATATTGGGGACTGAGGGTGGTGAAAGTCATGTGGTGAGTGACCATGAAGGGAATATGGAGTACATCAAGAGGGAGATCAGGAGTCAGGATATTGGTACGCTGCCGAAGAAGTGTTGTCTAGTGCTCGGCAGTGAGAAGGAAGGGATCTCGGCGGAAGTGCTTGCTGTTATTGATCGTAATGTCGAGATCAAGACTGTGGGAGTTACTAGGAGTTTGAGTAAGTGGGCATGTTTCGGAAGCCTTTGGCCTACCTCTGGACTACGTGCTAATATATCCAACAGATGTTCAAACTGCAGGTGGTATCGCACTGTACGAGTGGTGGAGAGAATGGGGCGGCAAGGCTTGACTTGCGAGTTAACATCGCGTCCACCACACACCTCTGGCTCATAGCTTCAACAGCGCAAATCCAAGCTACTCAAGAACCTCCATCTCAAGACATCACTGACTAATTTGGTGAATACCGCAGCTTACACCGGAAGTATGAATATGTACGATTCCAAAAGCTATGTACAATGGTAAGAATATTTGGAGAGAAAGTCATCGCCCCCGCCTGTGTCTTCAAGAGCTCAGCAGGCTCATTGAAACGCAGGGCCGAGCGTTAGATAACAATGCACAGCCTGCGACGCGTTCCTTACTTAATAAGCAACGGGCCAACCGTTGTCGTAGCGGAGAAGGTTAATTCCCAGCTGTGCCTGGCCATCAGACTGCCTATAGTAGTGGTAGACAAGCACATCGGCATCGTTGTCCTTGAAGACAGTGTTGTGACCGGGTCCACGAATAGTGCCATGAGATGCCAAGACCACAGTACCGCCACCCGACATCATGTTGACGCCGTTGCGGTCAACGTACGGGCCCTGAACGTTAGTCGATCGGCCGACCCTGATGTTGTAGGTACTAGCAGCAGCCTGGCAGCACCTATCGAACGAGACCCAAAGATAGTAGTAGTTGCCGTTCCTCACAATGACGGGTGCCTCAATGGCACCGCCGCTTCCGCGGCTAGCAATATCAACCATGCTGGTGCCTGAGCGCATGCCGGTGCTCGGGTTGATGGAAATCAACTTGAGCCCGTTTCCAAAGGAACCAAAAGACAACCACCACTTTCCGGAAGCGTCGACAATCAAGTTGGGGTCGATGGCGTTGTAGGCGCTGTTCGCATTCGTTTCAATGACGACACCGAGGTTCGTCCATGAGCCTGCTGCGCCCGTGGTGCTGGTAGCCAGGAAGATTGCGGATTTGCGCGAGCCAAACGTCGAGGCAGAGTAGTATAAGTAGTACTTGCCGTTGTGGTACGAGAGGTCTGGGGCCCAGAGATTCTCGTTGGTGGCGCCTGTGTATGGTTGCGTCCATGGGGCGTTGGCATTGGTAAAGGCGAGACCGGCGTCGCGCCAGACGGTGCGGTCGGAAGACGTCTTGAGGGCGATGCCGGGTGCTGTATAGGCCATGAGATATTGGCCGTTCGGCGTCTTGACTACCGTTGGGTCGTGGGCAAAAGTGCTGCCTGAGACCGCACCCGGGCCGGGATAGGTCTGTCCATTGACGCTCGGAGTTATGGATAAGATGGCTAACGCGCCTCCAAGGAGGTATTTCAACGAAGAAAGCATGTCGAATAAAGAGTGGAATCGAACTGAATCTGCTGTGCGCACCGAACAGTGCAGCCCACGCTTCCTTTATGAGGAATTTACATTGCCATGTACACACATCCGGGACTTGCGGAGGAATTAACTTTCCTCCGGTTTAAGGTTAGATTACCTTACCAGAGCACTGCTTGGCTATGTCCTCCGCATCTCGTGTTCACGTCAGACTTGACCTAACCTGTCAGTACCGCCGGCTGCTATGAAACATATGGATAGACATGGTGTTCTCGGGTCGTGCGGAGAACATGACTACCGTATGTGCCAGCGAAATGGCTAGCGACACTATGTCGAGCGCCTTCCGTGTTTAATCTGGTCGAAACAAGCTACCGCACTTCTACCCCAGAAGAGCTAACAAAAGGAAGTACCAAGTAAGCTTGTAATGAGGCGAGTCTGTAAAGCGTTCGAGTGCCAATACCTCTAGTGTTGCTAAATAAGAGCCGGATTACGCCAAGTCGGCATTGGCGGTAGAAGAGGTCAGCTGTGATTCGACACAACATGCATCGGAAAATATTTCCCCCACCAGTCGTGCACAACATCCGCTTTATTTCCACACTGTTTCAAGCACATGAGCTCCAAGAGTATACTCAAAAGTAGCACTGAGGTGGCACAAGGTAATCTCGCTCGGCTATCTCGGTGGCGAGATGTCGCGAAGTAGATACCGACAACTTCTCACTAATTAGCTCATCATCTTTGCTTTGTACTTTCTCGTTTGCTGCACCAACAGCGTACTCACCAGTTTACTCAAAAACCTTCTTCCAGACCCACAAACTCCGGCTATTGGTGTAACTCTTCAAGCCTTCCATTCCCCACTCCATCCCAACACCACTTTCCTTCCACCCGCCAAACGGTACTCTGGCATCAACATCGAAATGCGAATTCACCCAGACACTCCCTGCTTCTAATCTCCTTGCCATCCTCTCTGCGCCCACAAGGTCTTTACTCCAGACTGATGCTCCCAGTCCCGTTTTCAGCGCATTCGCCCGGTCGATAACGTCATCTTCATCGCTCCATTTGAGTAAAGGGACGATAGGGCCAAAAGGCTCTTCTTGGACGATACGAGAGTCTTCAGGTGGGTTGTCGATGATGGCGGGGGTGATAAAGTAGCCGTTGGAGGACGAGGTCACAGTGCCTGCTAGGGCGGTAGTCCACTGCTGCGTTGTGACTTGGTCGTACATGTTCTTGACTTTGTGGAACCTGAACAGGGTAAATCCTGTGTAGCGGCAGTTGATTGAGCAAGGGAAGATGGTACTTACTGCATCTTGTTCTGTATAGGTCCCACGACAACGCCATCTTCCGTGCCAGCGCCGGTCTTGATGTTGTTCTTCGTAAACTCAACCATCTTGTCACGGAAAGAATCGTATATCTTCTCGTGAATGTAGATGCGCTTTGTCAACATGCAGATCTGGCCTGAGTTGAGGAAGCTCAGCGTTGCAATCTTCGGAAGGCATTTATCAATGTCGACATCTTCACACACAATCGCCGCATCATTGCCACCTAGCTCCAAGACATACCGCTTCAGCGTCTTCGCACACGATGCTGCAACTAGTTTCCCTGTTGCTATTGATCCTGTGAAAGCGATCTTGTTGATACCAGGGTGTTCAGTTATCCACGGACCTAGTCGGTAGTCGCCACTGAGTACCTGCACAACTCCTGGTGGGAAGACTTCCATCGCCAGCTCGCCGAGCTTGAGATCGCAATATGGTGTGTATGGCGATGGCTTCATGATGAAGGTATTTCCTGTAATCAGCGCCGGACCTAGTTTGCCCAGCCCCAGCAGAATCGGCCAGTTCCAAGGCACGATACCTGCGCATACACCGATTGGCGGATGGGTTGAGTAGATAATCTTCTCGTCATCTTCTTGCAGAATCTCGTCCTTGATCTCCATGGTGGCGAAGGCACGTAGCCATGTCAATGTCATGTCCATCTCGCTTTTTGATAGCGAAAGTGGCTTGCCTTGCTCCTTGGTAAGGAGTTGTTCCAAATCATTGCGGTGGCTCTCTATAGTGTCCGCGTATTTGAGGAGCAAGCTTGCTCGCTCGGAGAAGGGCGTTGAGCTCCATGACTTGAATGCTTTGCGCGCTGCGGTAACAGCGGTATCGAGATCTTCTTCCCTGGCTACTGGCACTTCGTAAAGTGGCTGGCTGGTGGCTGGGTTGATGGAATGTCGCGTTTCAGGAGTTGGGACGAGCTGATTATTGATGATATTGCCTGGGTAGATCTCTGTATCGAATTTGGACGCCATCATCGATTATCGCAGCATAGATTGATTGACAGACAGCTGGAGCGTATTGCAATGGCATGATATGGCTCCCACTAAATACTGAGAGCTGTGTTGGAAGTGGGGGCTGACATCGTACAGACGCGGGGTACGCTGGGCGACAGGATCTGGAATCGACGTCCGCACATGCTCGGAGATCAACCCAATTATAGGATATGCGTGTTGCTGATGAAATTGGTTTGGTGTTGATATCCATCGTGGCTCGGACGGAACGATGATGCAGGGGGTCAACATGTGCACGGGTCTAGACGCGGGGACGCCTCCACGCGTCGCCAACCACGCTTCAACCCTCCTGAACTCCAATCTCATCCACTTCCATCGCCAGCGCCACCCCGCGGCATCACTCATGCCTTCACAAGGGAACATGCATGGGGGTCCTGAGCTGAGCTTCACCGCTGTGAAGATCTTGAACAGCCCAGGCGTCGGCTGAGGCATGCTTTCCCCGCCAAGCATCGTGAAACGGCTATCAAACTCATGCTCTCCCGCACGACTTGACATTACCCCTACTTTGTTCCAAGATCGCCCAGATGAGCCCAGCTGTCACTCGTTCTCTTGTACCTACAAGTTTCAATTAAGCTCTACGTTCCCCCGCTTAAGCCTCCTCTCACCATACATTGAAGCTCGCACAAGCATTCAACCGCTGCAAGGTCGAACGCCAAGATGTATCTGTCACGGTTGCTGAAACTGGGCTCTCCGTATTACCCGTCCAGAACGATAGAGATATAATGGCGATATAATCCACAGTAGGTCGTCAATGAATGGAACCTGACTATCTACTCAAAATGCCTTTCATGCACTCCAAGGGTGCGACAACACTCGGCCACACTTTCAGGTGAGTACCCCTTTCACTTTCAGATTCGCCAAGCTGAACCGCTAACCAGAGGCAGAAATTTTGATCAGACAATAATTACCGTAAAAGTTGGTGGAAAGGACTACCCCGAGTCGTTCAGCTGCCATCGCGAACTACTGCGACGATGCTCGCCATACTTCAACACGTGCTTAGAGGAGAAGAGCGATTCACCGTATGAGAAATCGGGTACCACTCTTGAACTCGACGACACCAGCCCTGACGTGTTCGATGCCTTTATGCTATGGCTATATACCGGCTTCATACCACACCATTTAATCGAAGGTGGTAAAGAAGTGCACCCGCCAACCCATGCCGTCAACGTGAACGGGGGCGACAGCGCGAGCACTACTGAACAAAACGAGAGCGACGATGTGGACACTGCCTCGTGGGGTATCGCCCTAGAGACCGACGATGCAGCGTCAGACACCTCACCCGCCAACGCCGAACCCGCAGCGAGCCCTGCACCTAGTGCGGAGAAAGTGCCTGGTGATGCTGAACCTGAAAAGGTTACCGTAGTACCACCTCCACGAAACCCTGCCGAGAAGCCGGAGATACCAAAAGAGACACTATGCCCATGCTGCTCAAGACCATACAAGTGGAGGGGGTTGGAAGGTTTCCTAGAGCGCCGATTCATATCGCTCTACGTCTTTGCACATCGCTATGCCATCCCGAAGTTACGCCGCGCAGTACTGCTAGCATGGCAAACGAACGACGAGATCCTACAAGTAATGCCCGATCACAGCAACGTCATCGCCGCCTACGAGAGCCTACCACCAGACGCAGCGCTCTGCCGATACTTCCTCGATATGTACTCCGTGTACTGGAACCCCGACCGCGATGACGAGCGCACGATAGCCCTGCGGAGTCAGCTTCCGCAAGCTTTCTTGTTCGAGTTGGTAACAATGTTAGCGAGGGGCGAGCGACCAAAGATGGAGAAGGAGTGGTGCGAGTTCCACGAGCACGAAAGCGAGGAGGAGAAGAAGGCTTGCTTGGACGATCTGGCTAAGGATCCGGTTGCAAGCAAAGCGCTTAGGCGGATCAAGGATAGTAAGGGCTGGAAAGGCTTGGTACTCAAGAAGGGAAAGAGATGATGATACGACGATCCATCTTCGCATGTCTTTTTTGGTCCGGTATGGCGTCTTGGAGTTCGATAACACCAGCTATCCTGGTTATGCAATCTAGCAACACATTTACTATTTCGAGCTCTTCGCATTCGCGCACATTCGAATAATCTGTCTGGTTCGATCATGCTTTGTTCCCAAGCTACTAACTTTCGTGTTTCCCCAGCTTCATCAGCAAGCTGAAGAATGCGGGGAAGCAACACGAGGTCTCATGACTAAGTAAATCATCATCACGAGATTGTTAACTCGACAAGTCTTGCTAAATTTACTTCTCGGTGGTTTTTCACCAGTTGGCTTCTAGTGGCATCGTAGGGTCTGGCAAATCGAAGTGTGCTCACCACCTCATTCACGACTGTCTGGCAGTACGAGATCAAGAGGTCTTGTAGAATCACTATAGTTCAGCTTGACGTTTGGCCATCGTACTGGCCGACAAATCAGGAGGAGCAGGCTCTTGAACTCTGTATGTATGCTGTATATAGATTCTTGGTATCGATGCAGCCGCATAAGCGGAGCATGATGCTGAAGTCGAAGCCGCGCAGCTGAGATGGCAAACTTGAAGTATAAAGAAGAAGTCTTCATGTGTTCACTGTCGCCTATCCGCATCATTATCTACAGTGTAATAGCAACTGCATCTATACTTCTTCCCAAAGCTCAACCTATCATCATGAAGGTCTTCACTATCACAGCAATTTCCTCTCTTCTCACCCTTACCGCTGCCTTGTCTCCGCCATACGAACCCATTTGTGAGACATGCGTCTATACACCCAATGAAAACAAGTGCGACATCACTACGTCCTGCACGTATGTTTGGGGCCACGACAACCCACATACACCTGGCCCATACTACTGCGCTTGCCGCCACGGTTATCGTACGTCTCGCTCTATCCAGCGAAACCTTCAGTTATTCTCTATTTGCTATCGGCATGTAACGCTGACACATCCGGATAGGTGCGACTGGGTATGAGGCCAACAACATGGAGGTGCAATGGCGTCTGCCATGGTATGGCACGCCGAGCGGCGATCCGAGCCAGGAAGGGAGGGTATTCGTGAAGCCGGGGGTTGAATGTAATACGCTCTGTGATGATTGGTATCTCGGCAAGGACGGGTGCAAGGCTGTGCAGGAGAAGAAGTGGTGTATGTAGGTGAGACTGTCGGTAGTCTTGAAGTAGACCCTGGGTATAAGTGGGACGCATTTGGAGCTACCTTCCGGGGGTACGTGCCGTTGGTCAAGGAACGATCCAATAGCTTCAGGGAATCACTCAATGCACGCTGCATTACTGACAATTCGATATCGATGAATAGTGTATCGTCTTCTATTACTGTACTCCGTTCATTTCTAGGTCTAGGTATTCGGGTGGGTAATCATTTGACTCGTGCTAATCGATACTTCTTTAGCTCCTTGTCCCATCTTATCAACTCGTTCTTGCCAACGATCACAATCGCTGCCGGTTTATGTACGAGTCTCACGCGTTTGAAGCAAGTCATATCATATCCATCCAGACTTTTCCCGCTGGCCAACCAAATCTTTTGTTGCTGAGTTATGAGTTGTCTAGGACTGCTGATATCTTGAGCTTCCTGAATCCTCCGGAACGATATCCCACAAATCGGACAGCGTCTATCCGCTCCAAAACATTGTTCTGAAGGAGCAGAGCATGCGGGACATGTATCTCCATAGCTCCAGTCGTCAAAAATGAAACTCATCTCAACTCGCTGACCAGGTAGGAAAGCATGTTGCCATGGACGCGACAACTCAATTTCTCTTCCTGTGTCCCCGGCTTGCAACCCATAACTTCGCTGCTTCATTGTACTATGCCCTGGAATGTTCTGGAACCGCGTCTCGAGTACGGAGTGGAATGCATCCCAGGAAGTAATAAATTGTAGATGTACAGGAGTAATGCGACCGATGGGATCTTCCAAGATCATAGGTTCTTCGATGAGTCCTCGGTCCAAGTGACTAGGAAGAGCATTTTGTATCTGAATGACCGCACGGTACGTCGCAAAGTTGACCATCATCGCACTTCGCATCAATCCTATGAGTTCACAACCAAGGTTCCGAAGCCACCCAAGCTTGATCGCTTCCGATAGATTTTCAAGAATGGAGTTTCCAGCTTCGATATTGCGATTAGCGTTCTCGAGTCCGTCTTTGATGGCGCTAAGGGATGCGTCATGCGAAAGAGTAGCATTGTCGCTCCTGCGCATCACATCGTCCAGGTCGTGTTTCATCTCTTTTCGGTTTACCTGGAGTAGTGTGCTGTAAGATATCAACATTGGATCTACCCACCATGACTCTGCCACTCACGTATTAGCCGTCACCATAAGCATTTGAAGGCTCGATGTAGTCCCTGCTAGCTCTGCTCGAAAACGCTCGAGTGCTTCCTTCTCCCCAATTCTCCAACGAATCGCATGCCCTATCTCCTTGAGCGCATTCGGATTCTGGCCGTAGTCGAAAGTACTCTGATATTTTCGAATGCGCTGCAAAAAGGTCGTGACCTGGTCGTGGCACCTAGCAACGGCTCGCTTGGCTGTCCCACATAGGCCTCGTAACTCTGGCGTAGCGCCGTCTGCATGCTCTCTAGTGAGCAGTTCGATTTCAAGCAGAGTGCGGTCAAGGAGCCAAAGTTCATGTATGGCAGCCTGGTACTCAGCCTTGGAGCCACGAGCCTCGTCGAGCGTTGCTACTAGATCTTTCACGAGTAAAACGACCGAAATGATGTCGCCTACAGCACCGAAAGTGACTGGCATACTGAAATCAGACAGAATGAAGATCTACAGATGTGAGAATGTCGGAAAGGAAAAGCTCTGTTTTACCCTGCTGAGAAGTACATTGGCAGTGATGCAGGTGCGACGAGGCTGAGCCGCTAAGCCTCCATGATGTCCAATGAGTAACGGGTAACACAAGACGCCACTCCAAGGATACAATTGCCAACTCATGCATTCTCTATCTGACAAAAAAACATCTGCAGCCACTAAGCCTCCGAAGGTGCGGGGTACTCAATCTTACTCTCCGGTTTTCTTTCCTCAGTGCGCACCTTGAAGCGATCGGTCTTCTCGTCCGCCCAGTGTGGACGCTGGTCGAATCCGAACTGTAGAATCTCCGGGCGTTGATAATGGCCCGCTGCATCAATCCATACCTTTACAGACCCCATGTGTGAGAAGTCAATCTCGCCCTGTACCAACTTCTCCTCTCCACCGGTGTGCGGACCAGCGATAAACGAGCAGAACGGATGGATGACTGAAGACCAACCGCCACCAAGCTTGACGAGATCCTGCTTTCCAAGATTAGTCTCCATCCAGTCGAGGCACTGTTGGTCGACATAGTCAGAAACTGCGATAACAAAGACTTGGGCAGTTAAAGCATGTGTCTTCATCAGCGCTTCGATTTGCGCATTGGCGACATCCTCGAAACCGGCCATCGCTGACAAGGCTGGCCAAGCTCCAGCATGGATGTGTTGGTTCTGGGTGATGAGTGCCTGGCGTGCGCCGTTCATAGTATGCTCCCAGCAGGCCAGACCTCCAAGGTTGTAGCCCAAGGAAAGTGGCCAGTTGCGCAGTGTGCTTCCGTTGCCCTGAGCCCACACCATGCGCTCGACGAAAGTTGGCTGGAGCTTCCGATGAACGCCGAGGATAGTGCCGTCGCTATCGATGATGACCTGCGAGTTGAATAGTGTATGACCGTTTGCGATACGCTCCGAGATTCCGAGATTGATCGCTACACCGGTACGGCGACACGCATCTTGAATGGCGCTGACGTCTTCCCCATTTGGCTCCACAACTACGCTCTCCTCAGCGTACTTGGCCAAAGCAGTAACCTGCTTGAGGGGTGGGTAGCACTCAGTCCACCACTGTGGTAACGATTAGGATCACTTTTAACCTTGACGTTGAGAGCGGGGACACGTACGGGGTAGCCGGGGATGAAGGTTTCAGGAAACACCAGGAGCTTGATGTCGTCTTTCGCCGCTTGCTCGATGAGCCGAACAGTCTTCTTGATAGTGCCCGCCTTGTCCATAAAAACAGGTGCAGCGTGAGCCGCAGCCACCTTGAACTTGGTTTCTTTAGGCGCCATGTTGTTGGAATCTGATGTCGAAGATGGCAATTGGTTGAGTCAAGACAAGCAAGGTGTAGAGAACGTGGAGAGGAGAGCTGGTGTGGCCCAGATTTCACGGGTTATGGTGCCCACTAAGACGATCTACTACCGGAAAAGGTTGCGGCACGTCGTTATCTCCCGCGTAGCTAAAAAGGCCCGAGTGGCTTTGGTAGGCCCGATCCGGGGTTTCCTCATCCTTTCCGCACTCCCATACGAGGGACCCCACACTGTCATTACTTGTGATAGGACGATATGCAGCAAGTACCTGGCCCGTCACACCACACGTCCCTTCGGAGCGTTTTGACCCTGAATATATGTAGTTAATGCAAACGGCGTCTCCGCCTAAGCTAGCTACAGATTTTTGCGAGGACTCTTTTTCTTTGGCTGCACAACACTCACGTCCCACAGGAAACTATACCGATTGGCCTCTCAATCGTACCGACTTCGGGAAATATCCGCTGCCAAGTGCTTTCTGTGACTCGGTGCCCTACCCTGCTCGATATCGTGCTGCACTGATGCGTTCGGTGTATTGAGTATGTGGTTCGATAATCAGTGTTGAAGGCTCGAAGCCCGTTGCACAGTTTTGACGTTTGTCACTTCGTCCTGTTCTACCCCAACGCAACCAGCCTGTAAACATGGCATTTGACTACTTTGCTAACCCGCCGCCTGGTATTGACTTGTCGGAGTCACGCACTACTTCCAACAATGCTATCGGCATTGTGCTTTTTGTTCTTTCGTTCGTTTTCGTCGCGTTGCGTCTCCTCACTCGCCTGCGTCTTAAACGTGAGGTACTGGGACTGGACGACTATCTAATGTTTCTTGGGTTGGCTTTGAATGCTGGCAACTTGGCTTGCTGCATCGCAGGTAGGGTACTTGATCATGAAAATTTGCGACATCTGCTGACATCAAGATCAGGGGGCTTCTTCGGTCTCGGAAAGCACATATGGTCTTTGGGGCCGTATGAAATGCGACAAATCACAATAGTGCGTTGTTACTTCCCGTAGCACGACAGTATATCAGTGCTGACAGCGGCTAGATCACTTTCGCGTATGTGTACATCTACACATGGAGTTTGTGTGTTATCAAATTCTCAATTCTGGCTTTATATCGTCGAATTTTTGGGATGACATGGCTTGGCTGGTTTTGCGTCGTTCTCACTGCCGGTTATCTAATCACTAACCACGTCGTCTTACCACTGTATACACGACCACTACACTACTACTGGAATCAGTGGTATGGTGGTGAAGGCGTGGTACTGGTGAACGAGGCAAAGGTGGGCTCTCCTCAAACCAAAATCGCCGTTCGCAACTGACGAGACTCCAGTTCTATCTTGGTATCGGTATTATCAATCTTTTCGGCGATATATGTATCCTCACGATACCTGTACAAAGCGTGCTCAAGCTGAACATGGGACGATCGCAAAAGGTCGCAGTGATCCTCACGTTTTTACTCGGCAGTTTGTAAGTCCTGGACCATAGCAAGCTTATGCAATGAACAATCACTGACTTATCCAGTGTCTGTTTTGCGTCTCTATACCGCATCATCACTATTGTCCACCTCGTTAATACAACAGACATTAGCTGGGCGAAGAGTGACGTGTTCATCTGGTCTTCCGTAGAACCCTCGGTCGGCATCATCTCCGGTTGCCTGCCCACCCTTCGTCCGCTGCTTCTGCAAGTCACGGATGTGCTCTCTAGGAGCCTGCCATCCACGCTCAAAGGTTCGCACCACATGGAATCTCCTGCGCACTCGCTAGATCCACTCGAAACGATTTCCAAAAAGCGCACGCGGAAGATAAAGGTCAACGATACGTTGGAGGGCACCACAGTCACTCAAACGGAGATTCGAACCGACAGAAAGTCATGGATGAGATCGAATAAAGATCATGAGCCATGGGGTAGATCTCGGTTAGATGAAGATGAGATAGGTCTAACAACAACCCATGTGCATGGAGAATGTCCTAATGCAGGACGCAAGGCATCGAGCGAAGTCCGGATAAGCGAGTCGCCTCCAAATGATAGAAGAGAAAGAGGGATCACTCTGACGAGAGAGTTTGAATGGGATGAAAGAAAACAGAGTCCTGTTCCCCGCAAATAGACAAGCCTTCTCGTACTGAGCGGGAAAAGCACCCTATGATCATCTCCATACCTAGCATCCAAACTAAAAGTTCTGCCAACTACCGATCCCACTTTCATGGATACGAAGACTAACAAATTACATCCACGAAAGCATTCTGTGTTGTGTTATACACTTTTTGGAGGCTTTGACAGTTTTGAAACTTTTGCGGGTTGGCATGTGACACATTGCAGCCTCGGAAGAGCCGCAGACGACTCCAATGGATGGAGCTGCGCGCTTTCGCGCAACCTGCATCAAGTCTCGCGCGTGGTAGGTAAATTCATAACTAGCTGGTTTTGGATGCGCGCATCATATTTAACATGGTTGACAGTCCATAGGATGCGATGAAGTGGACAATAACATCGACAGGAGGGAGACGCAATGGGCCCACCAAGAACAGCAAAAAAAAAAAGTGTTTCATAGACTAGGCTATAAGAATGCTTTCCCCACGTGTTGTCTGATCAATGCTTCGTGTTTTAAGGGACTACTAGCGCTCACATAAGCACCAGGCCCACTCCCGTAGAGTAGCGCCGGCTAGGTCCCGAGGTCGTATCACTTGCAGCCAGACTGTTCAGCATACCCCGGTTTCCGGTTCCCAAGACCTTGATATACCGATTATCGTAGCGAAAGCTGTCAGTCTTACTCTAAGCCCTAGTGATCAGAGATTACGTAGTCACAGGAGAATCTGACCTGATAGTCATGTCGAAGTTGATCTACAATCTCGGTTCTGGGACACACATATATATACAGCATCAGAGGAGCCTCCTTTGCTCTCACGAATCTGCAACAACCTTTAGTCGGACGGTTCAACCACCCAAGACCGAGCTTTACTACAAGCTTTCGTTATGCAACTCTCAATATTTCTCTCTACTATATTTATAGGACTCACAATTGCAACGCCTAGCGGCACAATCGAGGAAGGACCAAATAAGGTCCTACGAGATTTTCCATCACGCGAGACTGAAGCAAACTGCATTGTAAATGGAGAATGTCGAAAGCTTACTTGTATCGCGCCATCAGACTTTGAATCTTGTAGCCCTTGCGGTGGGCTGGTAAGTTCCTCTGGTTTGAATATTCTCCCGATTAGTGCTGACGATCCGATTTCAATAGCCGCCTTGTTAGGATGCTGTCATGACTTGCGATGGGCAGTAAGGAAGTACATGATGATACATGCAAGAGGAGGAACTTCACCGAAAGATTTGTCGCGTTTGTCATATATTATGTGTTCCGGCGTGCGGATTGGATATGATAGTTTCATATTTCGCCGAATAGAGAGCCTGAATGGAGACTCATACACTCTTGGTTGGTTAATCCAACATGATTGTAGTATGGATAACTACAAGGAACAGTGCAGCTTCGATGTAACTGATCGATGGATAGACAGACACTTGCAAGAAGATTCAGAGCGTGATTACAAATGCCCGTGTACCCTTTTATGCCTGTGAAAGTGTGGCTGCACAGTCGCAGAAGACGTAGCCTCGTTCGACGCTGAAGTGACACTCACACTGACCGAGATATGCCCAGATGATGAACTGCCAGGAGTCGTAGTCTCATCGAGCATGTTGGCCACCATTCCCATCGCATTCGCAGAAGGCACCATCGTGGCGCCCCACGGTGCCACGTACGATGTGTATGTTGGCTTGAAGCCAATCGTACTCACGCAATAGTCATAGCCATATCCAGAGTTGCTAACAATCAATCCAAACTGATGAGACTGACTGACTGACTGATTGCTTGGCAGTCAGTTCAGTGTCAGTTTAGAGCTCTCGTCTTATCAGTCAGTTCAGTTTAGAGCTCTTAAACT